>NC_056751.1:667668276-667708276 GCF_019279795.1 Protopterus annectens | reverse complement strand
CAGAGGCAGCTAAAAATGACAAGCAGTGGATTATTTGAATCTAGGAGATACAGCATATGTGTAAACACTCACTACAGTCATTCAGGTGTTCTAATGACAGGAGATACAGTATATGTGTAAACACTCACTACAGTCATTCAGGTGTTCTAATGACAGGAGATACAGCATAGCTGTAAACACTCACTACAGTTATTCATGTGTTCTAACAACAGGAGATACAGCATAGGTGTAAACACTCACTACAGTCATTCAGGTGTTCTAACGACAGGAGATACAGCATAGGTATAAACACTCACTACAGTCATTCAGGTGTTCTAACGACAGGAGATACAGCATAGGTGTAAACACTCACTACAGTCATTCAGGTGTTCTAATGACAGGAGATACAGCATAGGTGTAACCACTCACTACAGTCATTCAGGTGTTCTAATGACAGGAGATACAGCGTAGGTGTAAACACTCACTACAGTCATTCAGGTGTTCTAATGACAGGAGATACAGCATATGTGTAAACACTCACTACAGTCATTCAGGTATTCTAACAACAGGAGATACAGCATAGGTGTAAGCACTCACTACAGTCATTCAGGTGTTCTAATGACAGGAGATACAGCATAGGTATAAACACTCACTACAGTCATTCAGGTGTTCTAACGACAGGAGATACAGCATAGGTGTAAACACTCACTACAGTCATTCAGGTGTTCTAATGACAGGAGATATAGCATAGGTGTAAACACTCACTACAGTCATTCAGGTGTTCTAATGACAGGAGATACAGCATATGTGTAAACACTCACTACAGTCATTCAGGTATTCTAACAACAGGAGATACAGCATAAGTGTAAGCACTCACTACAGTCATTCAGGTGTTCTAATGACAGGAGATACAGCATAGGTGTAAACACTCACTACAGTCATTCAGCTGTTCTAATAACAAGAGATACAGCATAGGTGTAAACACTCACTACAGTCATTCAGGTGTTCTAATGACAGGAGATACAGCATAGGTGTAAACACTCACTACAGTCATTCAGGTGTTCTAATGACAGCAGATACAGCATAGGTATAAACACTCACTACAGTCATTCAGGTGTTCTAATGACAGGAGATACAGCATATGTGTAAAAACTCACTACAGTCATTCAGGTGTTCTAATAACAGGAGATACAGCATATGTGTAAGCACTCACTACAGTCATTCAGGTGTTCTAACGACAGGAGATACAGCATAGGTGTAAACACTCACTACAGTCATTCAGATGTTCTAATGGCAGGAGATACAGCATAGGTGTAAACATTCACTACAGTCATTCAGGTGTTCTAACAACAGGAGATACAGCATATGTGTAAACACTCACTACAGCCATTCGTTTTTTCTAATGACAGGAGATACAGAAAGATTTTGTCCTTCCCTCAGAAGGGTCTTTAAAACAAGATGTGAAATATGCCCAATGATTAGCACCCACGGATGTACCATTCCAGATATAAATATCTTCAATGTTAACTATATAATTCCACTCTAACAGGACTAACACCATCTGTCTCATTATGTGCTGCCATGTCAAAAATATAGAACATGTGATGCTCCAAGGCTATTGGAGTCCTGCTGTATTAACTGGATTTTATTTGTATGCTGCCCTTGTTTTTCCCGAGTGTGGACCTAAATGGATTTTGATGTTATCTGCCCTTGTCTCATCTGTAACTGACTACAGGGCAGTTGAATGACTTGGGTTGACTGCTGTCGATTTAGGGCTGGGTATTCTTTTTTGGGCCTGGTTTTGTTTGTTTACAGTTTCTGATGAGAGAAGGAATGAGTCCATCCCTGCCTGCTTAAATTTGCCACTGTTTGTCCTGAGTTTTTTACTTACTAATCGTCTCTCTGTTATTTCCCTGTTGCTGATGTTTTTCTTCCTTCAGGTGGGTGTTTTCTAATACTTAAGATCAGTTGTGTTGCGTAGTACTTGAGATTAGTTGTGTGGTCTGGCACTTTACCATACTACTACTTTACTTTACTTTTTTTTTAACTTTACACTTTACTTTTACTTTATTTCTGCATTAACTGGATTTGGTTTGTATACTGAGATCCAGAGCCATAAACAAGGCAGGGCAAATGAAGTGGCTGCCATAGACACAAGCTGGAAGGGGGTGGAATTGGCAGATGTGGTGGTGAGATAGTGTAGTACCAGCTTCATAAATGAATGCTAATACTGCATTTGTGGTCACAGCAAGAGCTCTACAGTTTGTTGAATGATAACTCGGTTAACACTCTAGGGTCAGAAAAAAATATATATATATTTGTAGCAAGCAGCTTGCTACAGTTTCGGAACTGAAGAGCTTTTTTTTTTTCTTCAACTTTGAGAAGATTCTTTTTCATCTTTGAGTTGAGAGGCTGCAAGTATAGGGAACTATCAGGGTATCAGATGACCTTGTACCAGGTGACCTCGTACTGGGTGACCTCACTACAGTTTGTTTTAGACCTGAAGTACAGTAGTGCTCACTGAGTTGTATTTCACTTCTATGTATCTTCTATCTAACTGAATCTGATGCTCTGGATCAGTTGGTTAATTGGAGAACAGATGAGAGTGCGTAGAACTTAATCCTTGCGGTAGTTCACTGGTTAGGCAGTCACTAATATAAGGTCATGACTTTGTTCACCATATGGATAGATCAAGCTGGAAAGGGATGCAATTGGCAAGACAGCTAAAAGTTCAATGGTGGTTTTAGATCATCTCCTTTGTTATAACCTCAGTCCCAAAATAGCATGTAAAACTTCCCTGGTGTTCTGAGGGTGTGGTTTCCCAACCCCTACCCATTAATCCAAAATATGATTATAACAAAGATTATCAAATTAATCCCCATGATACACCCTCTCAGTTCCAGCAGTACCCCAACTGAATCCCAAATCCATGTAGACAGTTGGCCCTGTCAAATCAGAACTCTGTGTATAGTATCCAGTGAATATCAGCCTGGACCTTCTCCACTATCCTTTATCTCAGTTTATGTCTATTAAACTAAACTTGCATCCATACTTTTATCACTGAGGATGTGAGGTAAGGTATACTGTCTCATTATACAAAATCCATTCTTCTGAGTCTCACAGACAAAACCGACAATCTGTCAAATATTTTTTTATGCAGGATGGGCCTGCCTTTACTCCCACACCACCATACAAGGGACATCTCCTTCTGTATCCTATAATGCAAGTAAGTGATGACAACTGACCTCGAGATCAATTGTGATGAGCTGTCAGTTTGGCCTCAAGGGCTTGATAGAATGAACTTAGACTAAATCAGCATTGATGGCTCAGTCAGAAACTCATCCTAAATTATTCTGGGTATTAAAGGCAATTATTCCAGGTATGATGATCAGAGTGGTTTATGAACTATGAAGAGGTTGCAGCTAATATGCAGTGGTGCCTGAATCCTGAAATAAGAAAATAACCACTGTATACCTACCAGAATCATCCACCATCCCACTGCTAAGCATTGTTGTTATCAACTTGAGAAAGTAACATAAAAATAGTCATTACCTGTAAGAACAATAATTATTGCCGAGAGCTACTTAAAATGGAGAGGAAAAAGGTATTTAAGTTTCTTTTTTTTTCTTCACAGAGCAAGATGGAATGATTAAAAAACGCTCTTTAAATGCCACCCCCTACCGGCATGAAAGCTTTGGCCCACAGTCCAAGGGGGATGAACAGAATGAGGCATCTGATCTACAGAAAAGCAGTGACACAGAGAACCAACAACCTGTTGATGTCGACCAGGATTCTAAAGATGGCAAAACACATGAAAGGTTAAAGTCTGAATCTGAACCAAACACTCCTAAACCAAACCGCTCGGCTATTATGGCCAGTCCACAGGGGAGATCTCCAAAAGGCAACCGGAATAGGGCAGAAAAATGTGCTGGAGTACACATCTCAGGCCCGTTTTCAGTTACCGTTCCATATCACATAACTTCAACACTCACTCTCTCTGCTTTGACATCTGGACGATTTATAACAGACAGCAGTGACTGTGTAGCCCCAGAAAAGGAGACTTCGGAGAATCTAGACTCAAAGGTGGAGCAGTCATCTTGCCAAGGAGTCCAAAATAAGTCTTCAGCCAAAAAGGAAGAAGTGAAAACTCTTACTTCAAACACTGCAGAAAATGAAGGTGAATATAATATTTCAGTTTCATTTAGGCAAAGCAATGCCATCATAACATTTATTTTATTGATTTATTTATTTAACATACAAATGTGTCACAAGAAAAGTTAAAACTGTTTGTTATTTGGTCATATCTTCTATTTGTTCTCTTACATAAATTTTGAACTTACCAGTAAAATATGTCTTGTATTTTGTAGGAAGACACAGCATAGTTTTTACTTGACTGTAGTAACACATATTCTATGCTTATAATACCTAATATCTCATGCATGCAATTTATGTATACATTTAAAGTAGTAGCCAACAAACAGTAGCATGAAGTGTCTTTTTATAAATAATCCAAAACACAGCAAAATACCTCAGAGTGAAGCAAGGTAATTAAGTACTTTCTTTCCATTTTATTCATGAAAAGAATACAAATCACCTTAGCAAAACATCTTATATAATTATTTTAAAATGATCATATGATCCACTCTGACCAACAAATCAATTCTTCTTCTTCTTTCGGCTTTTCCCGGTTAGGGGTCGCCACAGTGGATCACCTGTCCGCTCATGATTGGCAGTGGAGTTTTACAGTGTCGAGTTGCCATCCTGGCGCCCAACTTTCCACAGAAGGCACACACATGCACACACTCACACCTAGGGCCTATTTAGAGTGTTCAATTCCCCTACAGCATGTCTTTGGGATGTGGGAGGAAACCGGAGCACCCAGAGGAAACCCATGCGACCATAGGGAGGACATGCAGACTCCGCACAGAAAGCACCCCAGCCGAGAATCAAACCAAAGAATCTCTTGCTGTGAGGCGGCAATGCTAATCGCTGCACCACCGTGGTCGCCCCCTGACCAAAAAATCAATACTATTCATTAAAAGCTCTCTTTCTAATACTTAATACATAATTCAAATTTATTACAACATTTGATAACGTGAATTGCCAGAATACATTTCTTGCTTCAAAACAATTAAATGTTTAGCTAAAACAGTTGTCAAATGGGGGGGTGGCTTAATAGTAAAGGTTTTTACCTCACAAATACTAGATACTGGTTAATTTTGATCTCTGGTTGTGACAAGGCTTGTAATAATCCATAGAGTGATTGCCTAGCATTTACCTATGAACTCGAGACTATATTATCTCAGTAATATCTCAGGATGCCTTCTACATGGTGTGAAACATGCAGGGGGACAGTACAATGGGAAAAAAAATTATTGCATGTATAGAAACACACACACACACACACACACACACACACACACACACACACACACACACTCACACACACATGCGCATGCATGCATGATAGTAACACAATTGGAGTTGTACGGTAGACTGTCACAGATGGGATACTCAACCCCTTTTCTGGATGCTCACTCACACCTTTAGTGACATGCAGACATATTCCTTTCCTGCTTATCTCTCCTTGAAAAACAAAATACACTGCAAAGTATCGCAAATCGTCTCTCACACAATCCATCAACTTCTTTGCTGGATGCCCTCACTTCCTCTTACCTTCTTCCAGTCTGCCCCAGATCTACTTCACCAGATTGTCTTCTGCTTTTCTGCACATGTGCCCAAACCATGGTAATCTGTTCTCTTTGATCTTTTCTGCAACTGGAGCTACTTTGGCTTCTGCTGTTATGTCCTCATTTCTTCATCTGTCCCGCAGTGTGTATCCCACCACATTTCTCAAGCACTTCATTTCCATCACCTCTAGCTTCCTCATCTGCTCTGCCTTTACTGCCCAGGATTCTGCACCATACAGTAGATGTTCTCCATGTTTCACTGTTGCAGTCTTCACATTTGGGATATCCCTGGCACAGTAGCCCTCGGCCGGCCCGAATACCAGAGACTTAGTATTTCTGCGTCGGTTGCTGTTGCTTCAGGACTGACACCAGGTCGTCAGTAGTATAAAGTAAGGCAGTTGATGCCATTAAATCAGTCTTTCCTGCTGTGGAGTCCGAAGCAGAAGCAGTTCACACGAGTGCCGGTCAGCCGCTACCTGAGTTTTGTCTACCGAATTGAAGTTGAAGTCTTCTAAAGCTAAGTAACTCATTGAGGATCCTTTTTTCTTGCACTAACCGATATCAGAAAAAGTTAATAATTGTCTTGCCTGTGGAAAGCAAATACCACACCGAGACTTTCATTCTTATTGTATCACTTGTTTAGGCCCAGACCACAATGTCCCCCGTTGTCACTTCTGTGCTTTATTCGATGCCAAAACTATCCGTCATCGGGCCCTTATTGTAGATAGATATTTTCGCTTACAGTCCTTGAATTCCAATATGGCTTTGGGAAGCCATCCGACAGCAGATCTTCCAAAAAACATAAAGATAAAGACAGAGACAGATCGCTCAGGTCCAAACCTACCAATGACAGTTCTGTCAAGCTAGTCGTCAGTTCTCAGGTCCTCAGTAAGATGCTTTTGCAGCCCTTGATGCCCACTTCTGTGGATTTGCAGGCGGCAACCGAGACCCTTTCAGTATGCCGCAAAACTCTTCTTCGACTAAGGATCCTGCGGTCATCTCTACCTTGGATGGGTCTGGAGCCGCTGAGCAGGCACCGGCTTCTGAGGAAGTCCTTCGCACTACCGATTCTCGACACAAACCAATATCTTCTTTCACAACTACCGTTCTTTCGAAAACGACCGAGTTTCTTAGGCCCAGGGTACAAACCACACCCAAGAAACCGACGACCCAATCTCAGGCACCTGCTTCATTGCCTCAGTCTCAAATGCTTAAAATGGCGAAAGACCTTATCATGCTGATCAGGGGAAGCCAAGCTTCCCCCCCAAAAAGGAAAAGAAATCTGTCCCCTTTAGTTTTCTCTGAACAAGAGTCAGATGACTCTGATGCATCTGAATATGAAGACATGCAACCCCTCTCTACTTATGAGGATTCTGATGCAGAGGATTCCATCCCTTCAGCCTCTTCCCTAGAGGATTTTTCCTTTGGGGAAACCCTTCATACCTTAAAGAAGCATTTCCAATGGGAGAGTCAAGACTACCCTCAGTCTAAAAAGAGACTCAGGGAATTCTTAGATCTTCCACAGCACAGACCCTTGGCCATCCCCCCAGTCCTGGATGTTGTGGAGGATGTTTTCCTGGAATCCAGCTTGACTCCTGACACCCTCCCTCCTGCACCCAGAAAACCAGACAGGTACTGCAGAGTCCCTGACTCATACAAATTTCTTTTTAAAAATCCTACTGCTGACCCTGAGGTAATTTCTCAAGGGCCTAAGGGGATTAAAGCAACCTCTGCTAAGAATCCCACCCCCTCAGATAGGGATTTCCTGAGCACCTAGACAGATGGGGTAAAAAAGTATACACCTCAGCTACTCTTGGTATCAGGGCACTAAATTGTCAGTTCCATAAGCTAAAATTTCAGCAACATACCCTGGAACTCCTCAAACAAAGAGAAGTTACAAGAGTTAATGCATTCTGCAAGTCAAGTAACTAAACACACCTTGCACTGTGGTTTTCATGCCCTAGAAGCTTCTTGCAGGGCAGCAGTCACTGGATCTGTCATTAGAAGGCATGCATGGCTTAAAGAACAGCCCCGGTCAGACCATGTCACATCTAAATTGTTGGATGCCCCCTTGCACAGCGACAACTTATTTGGCATTAAGGCAGAAGAGGTCTTAAAAAGGATGGAAGAAAAAACAAAATCTATGCAGTTACGGATTTTTTACAGGTCCAGCTACCCAGGTTCAGCAGGCATTGTCCCACCAAGCACTGGTCCTTTCCTACTCCCACTAAGCCAGTCCAGCCCAGGTACTGGGGAACCAGACCCCCCCCCAGACAGCAGCCACAGGAAATGCAGCAATCTAAGCAGTGGACTACATCCACTTCAAAATCAGGATGTTCTAAGCCACCCCCTTATGGTAAGAACTCACAATGACTCACCTCCCCCACCCCCTCCCTCTGCCCATCTTCACTTACCCCTAGGAGAAAAACTCTCCTTTCATCCAAGCACCTGGGTAACCATTACCAATGATCACTGGGTTCTCAACATGGTGTCTCAGGGATACAAATTTTCTTTCCACACCCTTCCAACCCCAAAAGGGTTCCCAGATCTACCTCCAAACCAGTGGGCAGAGGCTCAAAAGCAAATCCTTTCCCTGCTTTCTATGAGGGCAGTAGAGCACGTTCCTGCAGAACAAATAGGCCAAGGTTTCCACCCCAGACTTTTTCTGGTGCCCAGAAAAGAGGGCACCTGGTGTCCCATCCCCGATCTATCCATTCTAAACACCTTCGTGGTGATCCCAAAATTCAAAATGCTCACCCTCCAGCAGCTGCTACCCATGCTCTCCAAGGATGCTTGGCTAGCCACCCTTGATCTAAAAGAGGCCTACCTCCACATTCCTATCAGGGAATCATGCAGGAAATATCTCCGTTTCAGGGCAGGATCTCAACACTTTTAGTTTTCTGTGCTTCCTTTTGGCTTTTTGACTGCTCCCAGAGTTTTCACAAAATGTCTGGCTCTGGCCATTGCCTTTTACAGACAAAGGAATATCCAGCTTTAACCATACTTAGATAACTGCCTTATTCAGGCAGATAGCCAGGAGAAGCTGCTCAAGCACCTGGCCTTTATAAAGACCCTACTAACCTCCCTAGGGTACACAGTCAATGAAAAGAAATCCAAACAGGTGCCCACCCAAAGGATTATCTTCCTGGGAGCAAGCCTGGACACAGCATTCCAGATGACATTCCTTACACCAGAAAAACAAATTTTCCTGACAGCCTACTTCTCTCAACTAGCCACCAGACCCCAGTTATCTGCAAGGAAGATCCTCCAAGCTCTGGGGTTCATGGCATCTTGCTTACTACTCATTCCATATGAGGAAACTTCAATGGTACTTAAAAAACCTTTGGTGTCAGCACTCTCAAGACCTGGAGACTCTTATACCTATAATTCTTTGCCTCAGGAAAGATTTTCTTTGGTGGGCAACAGCATGCTCCCACAACAAGGGACTACCTTTCTCACCACCCCCACCACCCAGACCCTCACCACAGATGCATCAGACTATGCCTGGGGTGCACACCTGAACGGCAGGTGCATACAGGGCCAATGGAGCCCATAACAAATCCCTCTGCACATCAACCAAAAAGAGATGATGGCTGTCCAGCACGCCTTGATAGCTTTCAAGCCCCTTCTCTCCCCAGGAGCTCTCCTGATCAAAACAGACAACACCACTGTGATGTGGTATATCAACAAGCAGGGAGGGACTCACTCCTACCCTCTATGCAGGCTAGCCATGACCCTTTGGCACACAGCCTCTGCCATGTAACTGCACCTGTTAGCACAATTCCTACCAGGTTCTCTCAACTCTCTGGCAGACCAGTTAAGCAGAAATCGTCTGGACCCACATGAGTGGCAGCTCAACAGAAGAACCTTCACCCTAATAACTCAGAAATGGGGCAACCCGAAGGTTGACCTCTTTGCTTCCCACACCAACCATCAGCTCAGAAAATTCTGCACCACGGAGCATCACTGCATGGCTTGGAAAGTGGATGCCCTGTCCTTCCCCTGGATCAATCTATTGGTCTATGCCTTTCCTCCACTACCTCTCATCTCCAGGGTACTGCTCAAAATAAAGGAGGAAAAACCAAGGACAATTGTTATAGCTCCAGACTGGCTGCACCAGCACTGGTACCCCTTGCTGTGCAGCCTGTCCCCACTGCCACCATGGCATCTTCCTCAGATTCCAAACCTCCTGGCCCAGAGGGAAAGGGAATTCATGCATTCCCAATTGCAGACACTCAATTTGGCAGCTTGGCTTATTCCCTAACCCTGGATCAATCTGCCAACCTCAGTAAACAGGTTCTAGATGTTATACGTGAGGCCAGATGCCCTAGTGCTAGAAAGTCTTATGCTGACAAATGGAAAAGGTTCTGCACCTGGATCCAGACTAAGGGAGCCAATATGGCACAGCCCTCCCTCCCTCTCATCCTGGATTACTTAGCTGACCTACTACACAGTGGCCACTCTTTCTCCTCTATAAAAATTCATGTCTCTGCTATCTCTGCTCATTTCCCCACTGAGCAGCCCCTCTTCTCACACCCTTTGATTAAACAGTTCCTAAGAGGGGCTAGCAAATTGAGACCACCCAGAAGAGCAGTAACCCCAGCTTGGGACCTTAACTTTGTGTTGGAAAAACTCATCCTGTCCCCTTTCAAACCAGCTTCTTCTGCAGAGCTAATTTTTTTCTCCTGGAAGACAGCTTTCCTTCTGGCCATCACTTCAGCCAGAAGAGTCTCCGAGCTGTAAGCGCTCATGGCTGTGGAACCCTTCATCATCTTCCATGCAGACAGGGTATCCCTCAGAACTAACCCATCCTTCATGCCCAAGGTGGTGTCCATTGTGGCTCTCAACCAATCCATTCATTTGCCCACCTTTTTTCCTAATCCACAGAAAAAGGGGGAAATGATCCTGCACTCTCTAGATGTGCACAGACAGCTCAGATTCTGTCTAGACAGAACTAAATCCTTCAGAAAGTCTGATCAATTGCTGGTTAGTTTTGCTACAGGGCAGAAGGCAAAGCCATCTCCAAACAAACCATTTCCAAATGGATAGCACACTGCATCCATTTCTGCTACAAACAACATGGAAAGCCTCCCCCCAAGGGGTCAGGACTCACACCACCAGAGCAGCCTCCACCTCTGCAGCTTTCCTCAGAGGAGTCCCCACTAGGCACATCCTGGAGGCTGCCACCTGGACATCTGTTCACACTTTTACCAAACATTGCCACCTGCCTCTCTTCTCCAAATCCAGGGCAGGGTTTGCCTCTGCAGTCTTGCAGAGCATCCTAGCCAGACCCTAATTTCCTTGACTGCCTCCACCCATTTCTTCAGCTTTGGGAATCAACCCAAATGTGATGACTGCAACAGTGAAACACAAAGAACATAGTACAGTTGTGTACACTTACCATAAATGTAGATGTTCGAGTGTATTCACTGTTACAGTCCTGGTTTCCCTCCCTCCATCCCCCTTCTTCTCTCTCCTTACAAGGGACATATTGGTATTTACTTTCTACTGATGGGGTTCTTCCACCAGAACCTGGCTCCTACTTGGGTGCTCCTGACAGGTTAGGGCAAGAAAAACTGATGTTATGGCATCGGCCACCTTACTTTATACTACTGACGACCTGATGTCAGTCCTGAAGCGACAGCAACCGACGCAGAAATACTAAGCCTCTGGTATTCGGGATGGCCAAGGGCTACCCTGGCGGGATAAACCAAATGTGATGACTGCAACAGTGAATACACTCGAACATCTACATTTATGGCAGGTGTACACAACTGTACTTTCTAGCTGCACCACTGTTTTGTACACCTTATTTTTTGACGTCTTTGACATTCTACTGTTATACTCTACACCTAACACTCTATGCCAGTTGACTACAGCCCCTATTATTCTAGCTTTTGACTTCTTCATTTAGACTTCCCTTCTCATCAACCACACTTCCCAGATTTTTGAAGCTGTTAACCTGTTCTACTCTCTTCCTTTCTATCTCGATTCTCAGCTTCTTCTGATTTCCCTAATTGGCTGCCATTACCACTGTCTTATCTGTACCTAGTTTGATCCCATGTGCCTTCAGTTTTGCATTCTATTCCCCTATCCTTTGCTGAAGTTCTTTCTCAGTCTGCCTGTAATGCAACATTGTCTGCATACAGCAACTTTATTGATCTGTCCTCTCCAAGCTGTTTGCTAATGTAGTCTATCACCAGTGGGCTCAGAGCTAAACCCTAGTGCACTCCCACTCCCACTGGCAACCCCTCTGTGAGACTAAACACTGTTCGTACTTAAGTCACTGGGTCCTTGCACATAGCCTGTGCTAATTCTACCAATGTTTCTGGGATTTCAAACCACCACAGTACTGAACAAGTCAGCTTTATTGGGACCTTATCATATGATTTCTCCAGGTCTAGGAATGCCCGGTTGGACTCTTTACTCATCTCCAGCTTGTTCTCAAGTATCTGTCTCACTGCAAACATCAGGTCAGTTGTGCTGTATCCTGATCTAAATCCAAACTGCTCATCTCCCATCTTACTTTCTACTACTCTGCATGTCTGTTTATTAGTTACCCTCTCCAGAACTTTCATGCAATGTGACAGGAGTTTGATACCGCTGTGGTGGGTGTCCCTTTTGTTCTTGTGCACTGGCATGAGTATGCTTATTCTCCAGTCATCAAGGATATACCTTTCTCTCCACACTGGTATGAGAGTACGCTCAGGAGCCATTTTTTCTCTATCTTTACCCATCATCTTTATCATATCTGCTGTGACCTCATCTGAGCCTGCTGCTGTCCCTTTTCATAAGTGCTATTCTTATTTTTTCTAGGGTGGGCTCCTCTACTTCTCTCATTGTAGGCTGCATCTAGGTCAGTACAACTTCTGAGGGGGTTTCTTTACTCAGAAGCTGCTGGAAGTACTCCTTCCATCTACCTTTATGTCCTGAGGTCTGGTGAGCAGGTTGTTGCTGGCATCCCTTATGAAGGGCGTCTGACCATCTTCTTTATCTTTCTGCCTTTGTCTTGCAACCTGATATAGTTTCTTTGTACCACCTACTGAGCCACTTTCCAGAAGTTGGTACAGTGCCTCCGATGCCCTGTTCTTTGCTAGTGCAACTCCTTTCTTAGCTTCTTTGTTAGCCAACTAGTATTCCTTCCCAGCCTAGTCCATCTTTTCTATCTCCCGCTTTTTACTGCACTCTTTCTTTCTTTTGATTACTTCCAGGAAATCTGCATTCCACCACCAGCTTTCCTTAGGTACCTTATTTCCATACATGGCTTGGCCACATATCTGTTCTGTAGTCCTCACACATGCTTTTTTGAGGTGCTACCATTCTTCTTCAATTCCACCTATTTCCTCCTCTTCTTGGGGTGCTAGAGCCATGAGTAATTCCTTGAACTGTTGTACTTTCTTTCCAGTCAACTTTTAGGTCTTCAGCCTGGTCTCTGTTGACCTTAGTGCCTTCTCTGACCACTGCTTGCAGCTTGCAATCACTGATTTAATGTCAGTGCCCTTTACTTACTAGGAGGAAGTCCACCTAAGTTGCATGTTGGACAGTCATATGTGGTCTTGTGACTTTCTCTCTTTTTGAACCATGTGTTGACTACTATCATTCCATTTGCCAGACTGAAGTCTAGAATGGCCTCCCCTTCTTAATTCCTGTTGCCCCACCAATGTGGATCCAGGCAGTACTCATATTTTGTTCTGTCTGCTCTAATATATGCATTCAAGTTACCCATTATCAACACCAATTCCTGTTGTCCTGTTTTAAAAATGCCAAAAAATACATCTGTAATTGATTCTCCTTAACCTCTGCTTTCCGCTCTCAAAGCAGTCAAGTTGGTGGCATTTCAGGTCACTGCAGTGAAGCTGTCATTGCTTACCAGAAACGGTGATGCCAGCAGCATCACTTACTGTCTTAGCGATCTAGTGTCAGGCATCCACCTTCTACAGGGGCCCATCTTAGCAATCTAGTGCCAGGCATCCACCTTCTACAGGGGCCTGTCTTAGTGATCCAGTGCCAGGCATCCACCTTCTACAGGAGCCCATCTTAGCGATCTAGTGTCAGGCATCCACCTTCTACAGGGGCCCATCTTAGCGATCTAGTGCCGGGCATCCACCTTCTACAGGGGCCCATCATTATGCCTTTGTGCACCAGCAAGTCCTTTTGCTGAAAAAAATGTTCTCCCTGGTACACCATGTAGAAGCTTTGTATTTTACAGCATTTTAAGTAGCCATGGCCACTCAATGAGGTTATCTTAGTAGCCCTATGCACAGAGAGGTATGTCCTAGATCACGTGTTACTCAAAGTAGATTTGTACTGCAGCACTAGTATATTTTCATAGCACAGCACAATGGCATTGTAGGCATACACATGCTTAAGCATACTGGTCACATGTCTGGTGGTCACCATGACATGCATGGAAACCACCAGCATGTCTACAAAACACATTGCTCTATAGTAGCAGTTCAGAAATAGTGGCATTTTGCAGCCTTATTATCATAAATACTGTGATATGTGGTCCTTGTTAGTGAAATGTACCACTATCATCTTGTTACTGTACTCCGATAATATACTGCTTATCGATTCATTTTACTTCCTTACATTCTCATCCTTGTTCAGGTTTAGAAATATATTTACTGTTAGCATTACACAACACTAAGGTGTACATATCCACAAAGTCTTTGAATTTGACTGTAATGAAAAAAGGACTCTTGGAATGTTATGACTAAACTTAAGAAAGATTGTCCTGTGCTATTTGAGATGTTATACTTGGACAGTAACAGCCCTCACTTGGTAAAATTATATCACAACTTGTCTTGGCTTGGATAGCACTGAAAATATCTCATGTATTTGTGTTGCATATCTTATTCTGACCACTTCAAACTGCATAACTTTAAATACATATTGATTGTTTATTCTGACATAATTAAAGGTTTATTTTTATTGCTTTTTGGGTGTCTGGGGTGAGCTGGACTACCACCTCAGATGTTAAAGAAGTTGGCTGTAGTACTGGATGTATTACTAATGAGACTATATAGCTCATCTCTAGGGACAGGAGAAATTCCTTCAAATTGGTGGAAAGCAATAGTGAGACTGTTTTATAGGGTCTATATTATATTAAGGAATGCATTGAATTGTGAACACTATATAAACGACCTACAATCCCCGAAAACCCAAAATGTCGAACTCACGGATCAGCGATTTTTTTCCCCAGAGAAAAAAATCGCTGATCCGTAAAAAAAAAAAAAATCCAAGCACAAAATAAAGTGGGAGGCTTCACCCCCACACACCCCCTACTTAAATATACCAACTCCGAGATTGCACCACAGTGGAGGAAATGGCAAAGTCCCGAAAATGGCCCAGTGATTTTTTTCCATAGGAAAAAAAATCCCTGTTCAATGCTTTCAGAATTTTGCCATTTCGCGTAATGATGTTCAACAAAACAACATTCGCAATTCAGTGCGTTCGCTAATATAATAGGGACCCGTTTTATAATGGGCCAACTAGGATCCAATTGACTATAGGCCAGTGAGGCTCACACATCACTCCTGGTAATGGTGATAGAAAATGGTCTCAAAAGAACAATAGTTTAATTAATGTCAGAAACTGGACTACTGAGTGGACACCAGCATGGAGTTGTGGAAGAGAGACCATGTCTGTCATTCTTGTTACAGTTTTTTGATCAGTAACATCAGAAGTGACTAGACAGAGACCACTGGGTACAATTTTCCTAGCTTTAAGAAAGTACTTGATAAATAATGTGAAATGATAAAATCAGGGGAAATGGAGCAAACCTAAGTACAGTTAGGGGGACCAAAACTATTTATCAGGCAGGTAAAATAAGGTGGTTTTGGTGAGTGACTTAGAAGAGAGAGAGAGAAAGATGATTAATAGAGTATTTCAGGTATCAGTCCTGGGGGCACTGATGATTAACATATTTATAGCAGACATACCGATTGACACTAGGATATCATTAATTTATTCATTTTTTATTTTTATATTTTAGATCTCTTTTTATTCCCTATTGTCTGATAAACACCCTTTCATAAGTGTTACACCATTTCATTTGGTCTCTTTCTCGATTGTGAAAGCCCCTAACTCCCTTACTTGCATACATGTACCCCAACAGAACTCTGTAAGCACACCACTCCCACAGCAACAAGTGCATAGCTTCACTCCCCCTTAACTACCCATTAGCATAACCTCCCTAAAGCAATTCTAATTTCCACCAAACTCTCTAAACTTAACTTACAAACAGTATGGCATTTATGACTCTCATAAGAATGATAATGTTAACAAGGACCACACTTCTTTCCCTAATCCCGCTGCTCTTCTCCAGCCTCCAATCACCAAACAAGCATTTCATGACTTTTGATCTCTATCTCAGTGCTTCCTGCTATAACCAAATCAAATAACATAAAACAGCAGTATCACTCAGTACAATACCCTCTGACAAATGAAAATAAAAACATATCTATGTCCCCTCAATCAAATCGTACCCACTCTCCTTATATTCCTAATGCAATCCTGTCACCTGGCACTTTTTTCCAGATTCCTAAAACTCCCCAATTAAAGTTACAGTAATTGCTAGCATCCTGTTACTCAGAAGCTGTATTGAGAAAAACCCTGGCCCTCAACTCCCCCACCCCCCATGTTCATTCACACACCCTCCTTGCTAATGATAGCCCTTTTTAATAACAGCAGTATTAAAGGCAAACTAGAGCAACTCCACTCCTTCCTAACAATTCACATCCCAGACATTGTGGCTATCACAGAAACATGGATCACACCTCCCATGCATTTTCTGGCTTGTTGAACTTGATTTCTGCGTTAGTAACTGTATTTAGAGCACAACCTAGAGCTGTTTACTGAATTTCCTGTTTGCACTTATTTTTTAAAATCGTTTTTTTCTCAAAACTTGCATTTTATCTGTCTTTGGCCTAGCACTCTTGTGTGGGGTCAATTACTGCACTGTTATAACTTGTTGATACTTGTGAACCTCTGCTATCTCTGAAAAAAACAAAAAAAAAAACAAATCTTGCTTTTTTCCCACTTTTCTGAGATTTAAAAAAGTTCAGTTACAGGCTTGCTGTTCTTGAACTGTTTGTAAGTTTCTTGGAGGCCATTTTTTGCTTGGGCTAAAGGGAAGTCTCTCTGTTGATCAGTGGCAGTGAAAAACATTGAGCAGCCTGCCTGCCCCTGTGGGAGTGGTTACTGACTTGAAACTGTAGTTTTATTGGCCATTTTGGGTCAATTCCAAACTACTTCATCTTCCTCTCTTAAGACCTGGTTGCCTCGTGGTTTTGGCATCTTTTCAGGCTTGTTGGCTGTTGGTGAAGCACCCACCAAGAGGAGAAAATGCTGAGAGAAGAAAGGAGCCACTTTTGAGATTTTAAGTATTTTTCCTCTGTTTATTTGCTAAGTTTTTCTGCATAGCCACCTACTTTGAGCATTTTCTGGCTTGTTAAACTTGATTTCTGCGTTAGTAACTGTATTTAGAGCACAACCTAGAGCTGTTTACTGAATTTCCTGTTTGCACTTATTTTTTTAAATCGTTTTTTCTCAAAACTTGCATTTTATCTGTCTTTGGCCTAGCACTCGTGTGGGGTCATTTACTGCACTGTTATAACTTGTTGATACTTGTGAACCTCTGCTATCTCTGAAAAAAAAAAAAAAAAAAAATCTTGCTTTTTTCCCACTTTTCTGAGATTTAAAAAAGTTCAGTTACAGGCTTGCTGTTCTTTAACTGTTTGTAAGTTTCTTGGAGGCCATTTTTTCTTGGGCTAAAGGGAAGTCTCGATGTTGATCAGTGGCAGTGAAAAACATTGAACAGCCTGCCTGCCCCTGTGGGAGTGGTTACTGACTTGAAACTGTAGTTTTATTGTCCATTTTGGGTCAATTCCAAACTCCTTCATCTTCCTCTCTTAAAACCTGGTTGCCTCCTGGTTTTGGCATCTTTTCAGGCTTGTTGGCTCTTGGTGAAGCACCCACTAAGAGGAGAAAATGCTGAGAGAAGAAAGGAGCCACTTTTGAGATTTTAAGTATTTTTCCTCTGTTTATTTGCTAAGTTTTTCTGCATAGCCTCCTATTTTGAGAATTTTCTGGCTTGTTAAACTTGATTTCTGCATTAGTAACAGTATTTAGAGCACAACCTAGAGCTGTTTACTGAATTTCCTGTTTGCACTTATTTTTAAAATCGTTTTTCTCAAAACTTGCATTTTATCTGTCTTTGGCCTAGCACTCTTTTGTGGGGTCATTTACTGCACTGTTATAACTTGTTGATACTTGTGAACCTCTGCTATCTCTGAAAAAACAAAAAAATCTTGTTTTTTCCCACTTTTCTGAGATTTAAAAAAGTTCAGTTACAGGCTTGCTGTTCTTGAACTGTTTGTAAGTTTCTTGGAGGCCATTTTTTGCTTGGGCTAAAGGGAAGTCTCTCTGTTGATCAGTGGCAGTGAAAAACATTGAGCAGCCTGCCTGCCCCTGTGGGAGTGGTTACTGACTTGAAACTGTAGTTTTATTGGCCATTTTGGGTCAATTCCAAACTCCTTCATCTTCCTCTCTTAAAACCCTCTTTTGCGGGGTTTTGCGCATTTTTGTGCATAGCGCAACAGCGGGCAGCGCCACCTAATTGGGTTTAAACTATTCCTGGCTCCACAAAATCTGCTCTTCACTTTTTCCCTTAGAACTGCTCTATCTCTCAATTTAAACACCATATTCTCATTCTAAGGCCCTTCACTGGTCCAGTTAAGTAATCCTACAAGTTAGCATTATTAAACCATAAGCACTACTTACTCTTATACTCTCTACGATTATCCTGTCCTCTATTGGTCCGTCTTAAATTCAGTTTCCATATATTACTCTAGCATGTCCAAAGATCAGTCAATGGTTTCCTCTCCAGTCCAGCTGGTGAATCTGGGAATTTTGAGACAATGTTACAACTGTCTCATGTACACGGACAACCCTCTCCTCCTCCAAACAGGTTCAAATATATGTGAGAGATGCAACTATTTAGCCAAACTGGAGTCTGAGCTCTCTCATCTCAAAACTGGTGTAACCAGTCAGGAGGAGAAGGTAACCTCACGCAACACAATTCCAGTATCACATAGTCCCACCACATCAGCGAACCAAACACATAAATACACAAAAACATACTCGGAGGCTCTAAATAAAATCTACCTAAGCAACAGAGACCTCCAAAGCAGACATCCAAGCAAACGCTACCTCAAAACAAAACACGCACAACACATAGCCCACAAAGTCAGTGTGCCAAGCAGCCACAGCCCTTAAGGCTGAATAACACACCTGATACTCTTGTAATAGGTGACTCTATTGTCAGACACACTGATGTCCCACTCACCAGGCTGAATAAAGAGAAGGTCACGGTGAGCTGCCTGTCGGGTGCTAGGATCCACCACATAACGCAAGCACTCAGGTCACTCAAAAGCAAATACAAATATGACTCAGTCATTGTACATGCTGGTGTGAATGACCTGAGACGTACCTCCCTGGACTACATGAAAAGAGACATAGAGGAGCTCTCTGATCATGTAGCCCAGGCTGGTATGACCCTGACCTTGAGCAGCATCTTACCCTCACCTAGAATGATGCCACAGTACAAAGACAAAATGATCGATTTTAACAATTGGCTAAAATTTTGGTGTCATTCAAAGGGGATCCAGTGTCTGTCAGCCTGGGATGACATGCTCGACAAGCCACATTGCTTCGCTAGGGACGGCTTGCACCTGTCACCACTGAGCTTTCGGATATTGGCAAAGGCTCTTGCCACCCCCATAGTGCCTTTTTTAGGCAAGGCTCAAAAGACAAACTCACCCCCATAGACAGCACAAGGAACAAGAAACTAAGGGTAATGCTGCTTAACGCCAGAAGTCTTAACCTCAAGATGCACTTTTCGAAGCTCTCCTCAGTATGGAGAACATCGATATCTGTGCAGTGACAGAAACCTGGTTCAAGGCTCCAGAGAGCACCCCAGCACTACCAGGCTATACCTCATAATCATGCTTTTCGGCCCCAAAACCCGGACCGAACCACAAAAGGAGGAGGAGTTTCCATATTTATCAAGGATATCCACACCTCCAGGTTAGTGGCATTGCACAAAGTATCGGAGACCATCCATTTGCAACTAACAGTGGGCAAGACTGCTTTTCAGTTTATAGCATCCTACAGACCACCCTCTCAAAGTCAGGAATCCCACTCGGCTTTCCTGAGAACATTGGAGAACATGAAGATCTCTCCGAACACCATTATATTGGGCGACTTCAACTACCCAAACATTGACTGGGAGCACTACTCAAGCCCCAGCACCTTAGCCTAAAGGTTCCTGGAAATTATAAACTCAAATGCTATGGAACAACTAGTCACCACTCCCACAAGAGGGGACAACATACTAGACCTGATCATTACCAACATGGGGACTCTATGCTCCACACCAGAAGTATATCCCTTATTGGTAAGATCAGACCATAAATTAATTTCACTGGATGTCCACATCCGACCCCACCCAGCCCAGAAAACCACAGTGAAAAACTTCTCAAAAGCAAACTTCTCACTTCTCAAAACCGAAGTGGAATCCTTCAAGGCCCCAGGGCCAGTGGAAACTACGGCCCAAACTGCAGAATCCTATATAAATGCATTCTACAGACATCTCCAGGAATGCATGGATCATGCTATCCCAAACAAAACCAAGACCCAATCATCCAAAGGCAGGCGTCCAATCTGGTGGACCCCTGCCATAAATAAACTGTACAACAGAAGGAGGAAGCTACTACATGATAGAGCAAAATCCCTAATTGGGAAGGCATCTCTGATCAGTACTAGCAAAAAATTACGATCCCTCATAAAATCCTCCAAGGCCAGCTTCGAGAGAAAAATTGCACAGGACACCAAAGACAATCATAAGGCTTTTTTCAGTTATGTTAGGAACCTGGAATGCAACTCCCAGACTTGTTCTGAGTTGATTCTAAGCGACAAAAAATACACTGAACCCACAGACATCGCCAATATCCTGGCAGACAGGTTCAGTGCAAACTTCTCCACCCCAAAAGAGCAAGTATCTATCCCGGCAGAGGGCTGCCTCCCAAACATCTCTGATGCTCAGGTGAAGGCTGCCCTCTCCAAAGCAAAAAACACTGCTTCCATGGGACCAGATGGCGTCCCAGGTTGCGTCCTACATGAACTCCAAGAAGAACTAATCCCTCAAATAAAACAGCTATACAATCTCAGCCTCACTACAGGATATGTGCCCACAGAATGGCGTACAGCAACAGTGGTCCCACTCCACAAAGGTGGAGCCTCTACGGACCCTGGAAATTATCACCCCATAAGCCTGACTAGCTTAGTCTGCAAGGCTATGGAGAGGATCATCATGGAGCTCATAAACAAAGACATTGGGGACCTACAGACACTAGATCCTACAGTTCGGCTTTGTCAAGGGCAGATCCTGCCTTTTGAACCTGGTTGACTTCTTCGAAACAGTCACCAAAGCCATAGATGAAGGGAAGGTAGTCCACACAGCCTATCTGGACCTTGCAAAGGCATTTGACACAATACCCCAGTCGGGCATCATAGATAAGCTATCCAGCTTAAATATAAACCCCTATGTCACAAGATGGGTTGCAAACTGGCTCAAAGACAGAACCCACAGAGTGAGAGTTGCTGGAGCCATGTCAGACTCGAAACCGGTCACAAGTGGCATCCCACAGGGTTCTGTCCTGGGACCACTCTTGTTCGGTATATACTTTTCCGAGGTACAGGCAAACGTGGGAGGACTATGGCTCACCAAGTTCGCAGATGACTGCAAACTGGGCGCCATAATCGACTCTCCAGCTGACACAAACATCCTTCAAAAAGGTCTCACAGAGACAGATAACTGGTGCCAGCGCCATGGTTTAAAGCTAAATGCCAAAAAATGTATAGTCATACCCTTTGGCAAAAACAATGTGCCCACAAATTACCACATAGGCGGAAACCCATTAAGTACAGAGAAAGTTATTAGGGACCTGGGGACCCAAGTTGATAGCAATCTCTCCTTTGAAAACCACATTGCCAAAGTGGTTAGAAAGACCTTCTACATAGCCCACCTCATCACGAAGGGTTTCACATCTAGATCAAGAGAGGTAATCGTGCCCTTGATTCATCCCTCATCAGGCCCATCATAGAATACAATGCCCCTTTTGGGATGTACCTTACCCGACACCTGTAGCAATTAGAAAGACCCCAAAAGTATCTCACCAAGAGGATCAAGGGTCTCAAACAGATGCCATATGCTGCTCAGTTAAAAAAAACTCCAGCTCTACTCAGTTGCATACCGCCTACTTTGAGGCGATCTATGCCTGACATACAAAGCTATGTCAAATCCAGAATTAATGGACATGCTCCACCTCAGTAAATCTAAATCCCTTAGAGCCACACGCTCGAGGGACTTGAACCTCAGCACAGAAATAAATAGAACTTGCTGGAGGGACAGGTTCATAACCCAGAGGCTCCCTTCGCTCTGGAATAGAATTCCAGTTCATGTGAGGCAGAGCACCTCACTGAATCTCTTCAAGAAGAATCTCGATAGGTGGATGGGGGATCGTAGGTTTGTCCCAGGGATTACTCCCGTGTCACTATTAGACAGAGGCACAGTAAACTAAACCTTAAAAGGGGCACAGTATACTCAAATCATGGGGTGGCGTAAGCCATACAGAATCGGGCTAGGCTTATAATTGCCCCAGGGCAGATAGCCTAGTATGAACCTATGAACCTATGAACCTATGAACCCAGTTACCCAGATGTTGGAGGGATGCTCCTAATTTTTTTTCAGACTTTTACTTTATCCCTCAACATTGAGGCAATTGTTTTGAGAAGTCTTAAGTTAACAGTACCAGCATTTAAAAAGTACCCCTAATGTGCGGCCTTTTCCCTAATTATTTTTTTTTGTCCTTGACTCTGGAAGTAAAAGTGAAGAGACATAGCTGACTCCCTTAACCTTAGCCTACACTTCTTTAGTGCAACTGTAGACCAGAATACAGTGTAGGAGGCAGAACACGTCTCATTAAACCCTACCTAAAACTCACACTACTAGTTCAAAACACTTCTCAGAACAACCATGACTCAAACTGGACTTTAATACAACTCCAGCAGAATAAAAAGAAAGTCTCATCATAGGTTAAACCGCCTTCCATTGTCCAACTACACAAAACTCACACAGCTCATCCCCAACATCATGTAGTAGTCCCCTGCCCATAATGACATTATACTAAATGGTAACTTTAACATCAGTCTGCTAGCCCCTTCAAGCTGGGATGCCTTAGATTTCCTGACAGCCCTTGAGCTCACCCTACAACTAACACACCAGACCCAAAAATCTCTTGGACATTACTAATATACCGCTTTATAACAAGTTTAACAATATTTGTCTTAATGTTAGTGACCCTGACCCACTGCACTTACACTCAGAATTACTGATTGTAACTCTCAACCCCAGTCATAAAATTTTGCCCCAAATCACAAGATAACAAACTCATAAAAAATTAACTTATTAATAGCAGTTGGGAAAGCTTACACCAATACACAGACCCCAGCACCCTTATAAACTCCCAAACCAGAACCCTCTCTCTCTCCCCCTCTCTCTCTCTCTCTCTCTCTCTCTCTCTCTCTCTCTCTCTCTCTCTCTCTCTCTCTCTCTCTCTCTCTCTCTCTCTCTCTCTCTCTCTCTCCCTCTCTCTCTCTCTCTCTCTCCCTCTTTCTCTCCCCTCTCTCTCCCTCTCTCTCTCTCTCTCTCTCTCTCTCTCTCTCTCTCTCTCTCTCTCTCTCTCTCTCTCTCTCTCTGTCTCTGTCTCACTCTCTCTGTCTCTCTCTCTCTCTCTCTCTCTCTCTCTCTCTCTCTCTCTCTCTCTCTCTCTCTCTCTCTCTCTCACACTCTCTCTCTCTCTCTCTCTCTCTCTCTCTCTCTCTCTCTCTCTCTCTCTCTCTCTCTCTCACTCTCTCTGTCTCTCTCTCTCTCTGTCTCACTCTCTCTCTCTCTCTCTCTCTGTCTCTCTCTCTCTCTCTCTCTCTCTCTCTCTCTCTCTCTCTCTCTCTCTCTCTCTCTCTCTCTCTCTCTCTCTCACTCTCTCTCTCTCTCTCTCTCTCACTCTCTCTCTCTCCTCTCTCTCTCTCTCTCTCTCTCCCTCTCTCTCTCTCTCTCTCTCTCTCTCTCTCTCTCTCTCTCTCTCTCTCTCTCTCTCTCTCTCTCTCTCTCACTCTCTCTGTCTCTCTCTCTCTCTGTCTCTCTCTCTCTCTCTCTGTCTCTCTCTGTCTCTGTCTCTCTCTCTCTCTCTCTCTCTCTTTCTTTCACTCTGTCTCTCTCTCTCTTCAGGATCAACACCTTCCAAAGATTTCACATCTGTTTAAGATCAGTACTAAGTTATGGATTACACAGGAATTAATGATATAAAATAAAGGACAATGCCTGGCATAACTTGAAAAAGCATCCCTCCCAAGAGACCAAAATCACTTCATTAGCCTAAGAAATCTTACCAAAATATGACCAGGAGACATAAATGAATCTCTGCAAGCAGCCAAACAAAACCTAATCCATAAATGCAAACAAATATAGAGTCTGTTTAATCATATTAGAAGATGCTGCATAAATAAAATAACCTTTATATAGAACAATAACCTCACTAAAAACAGCCTCTTTAGACCTATTGATTTACTAAAAAATTTGTTTGCATCCTCCATGTTTCTGAAATGTCCCTTATTTTCCCCTTAGGAACATTTTTATACTCTCCCATTAATTTTCAAAAGGCTTTAAAAAAAAGGATAATAGTTTTAGGCTTCAATAGACACCCCCCCCCCCCTTTGACTTCGCTGGCAGAGACAGCATTCTCCACTGGTTTACTCACTTATTCAGAGAACGCCTACTCCTGCCTCTTTATCACTTATATAACCTTTGTCTGTCTACAAACACAATGTTATTTGTTTGGAAACAAACCATACTTAAACCCATCTCACCCCATCCCCAGTAAGACACTACATTTCAGTCCTGCACTGTCTAGGCAAAATTTTACAAAAACTATAATACAAACAACTTTCTGACTAAATCCAGAAATCTAGGAGTTTATTTGTTCAGAACATGGATTCTGTGATGGCCAGAACACAATGACAGCCTTTTTCACCCACACCTATGGCATTCTCCTTAACATGGACGATGGTTTATTTATTAGGGCAATATTCACTGTGATCAGTAAAGCCTTTGATCTAGTTGCCCACAACCCCCTGAGTAACTGTGTTTTTTCTTTTGAGACATACATTTCCTACCCTGTTTTGTATGCTCTCTGAGTAACCAACAACTGGAAGTCCAAATAGGCCACAGGTTCTCCTGCCCAGTCTTACTTGGGAATGTCTCAAGTTTCAGTTCTTAGTCCATAACTGTTTTCTTTGTTCATAAATAACACTCCTATACAAGTCCCTCAAATCACTATAGTACTGCATGCATAAGAAATAATTGTCTACAGAACAGGAAACAAGACTGGCTCCATGAAGAAGATCTTCACTGTCTGTCTAACTGGCCTGAAAAAAAAAATACTTGACACAAAAAAAGAAAGAAAACCATGATCTTTGACACTAAAGGTGTATACTGTAATGGCTAGGAATCACTAGAAACCACCTCCCACTTCAACCATATAGGTACCTGGTTGTACCAAAGCATTGACTTCCACTACCACCAAAACAGAGGCCAGAATAAACTCATTTAAAATCATTTCTCTTATGGGCTTGTAGAAATCTTTTACTTTTTCTCCCCAGTGTAGGGCTGCTATTGGTAAAGGGAATCCATCTAGCAAAATCTGAATATGGTCTCCAACTCACTGTCATGTCTCTAAGAAGGTCAAATCCCTGCAGGTAACCTTTAATAAGATATATAGGTTCATCTCCCTTGCACCAGAAATGGAACATCAGTGCTCCATATGCAACAAAGCTAAACGGCTACAAATGGAGCAGACAAACACTTTCCTGCTCACCTCACACAAATACAAATTACTATACCTACCCTTATTTCTATACTCCTCCAGCGGACTAACAGGTAAAAGCCCTACCTACAACCTCAGGTCCTCCTCCCAGGGCAAACCTTCAGTACATACACCAAGTAACAAACTATACCTTATAGACCACTCCTTCTAAAATTTTAGTCCCTCACATCTGGAAGTCTCTTCGTATCAATCTCTGATCAACCCTTTTCTGCCCAAAATTCAGAAAGGAATTGAAAAAAACATTATCTCCAAGATGCCAAGTTTAAATGCTTTCTAACAAGAACTGCTACCTAAAACAAGACTTGCTCCTGTCTTTCCTCCTCTCTATACTCCTGCAAAATTAATTTTGATGTAAACTTCTCTACCACATTTGACATCTCTTCACTGTTTCTCCCTCTCTTCTCTCTCTATCCACTCTTGAATCTCCTCACTTCTCCCACACTCATTTAAATTTTGTTTACAGGGAAGAGCAACCTGAAAGGATAGACCAGAATGTGTTGTATTAGTTCAATTATAGGAGTAGTTCTTCTAGAATGCTACCCTCCTTCTGTATCAGTTGGACCTGCCTTTATAACTACATGCGCATTGTTTTTTCCATCAGAATTTATTTTGTTTTATTTTGAAATGCTTCACTGTTGTTTTACTGCTTCTGTTTTACAATTTCTATTACTGTTGATTTTGTAACTGTTCTATTCCCAGACAACGTCTGAAAATAGTCCAAGAGGATCAGCGCTCCACCCTTAGTTAACAAATTAGAATAAATCATTAAGTAAATGCCAACCATGGGAGAATATCATCCAGGCCACCATTAGGGGTATTCTAATATTGGCCTAACTTCCCATTCACTGATGCAAGATCCTTGCATTGACCCTTTTTTTAGGTAAGAAATGAATGCTTCTGCATACTCCTTCAACAGGTTCCATGCCTGCTTGGGCACTACCTAGTCCACAACTTGGCAGAAGCCAAGCACATGCATCTGATATACACACTGCACACCTCCACCTTTAAATGGCATCCAATGAGAGAAGATTAGACTACCTCCTGTCCCCAGAGTGGGTGTGCTGATGTAAGTAACTCATTCCCACCCTGTCATATGGCATTTCTAGCACCTGAGCCATTAATTCTACATGGGTCACTGGGGACACAGAGCTCAGTCTCACTATGCCACTGAGCTAGATTGAATATGATTGATTTATCAATAGAAGTCACCTATATATTTGAGAATGTGAAAAATTATGTAAAGAATTTGAGAAAAGATCTAGTCGGGCTAATTAAGTGGTTAGTAAAAATACGGAAGTAATTAAAATGGTTTAGAATATGTAGAGAAAGGTTACAATGATATGGAAATGCATAACTCTTCATATGAAGATCGAGGGTATATTTACAGGTTGCTAATTTTCAAGTTTCCTAAGCGTCAAAGCACTGAGTTACAAGATGCCAATGTACAAAATGCTAGTGATTGCCACTGGAAATTATTCGTGGTACAATTTTTATGTGTAAGTTGGCAGTGATTCCTTTATTTTGGGATTACAGTTCGAGTTTTCATCCGTCTGGTGTTCTAGACATCTGTGTTTGGCAATGCGGTTCCTTGGCATCTTGCTTCTTGCCGTTTTATAGTGGAAACAAGAGAGGCTGTAGAACCTGGGAATGTTTACTTTGGAGAGAAAGGAGGGAAGAGGATAGCATAATCTTGATCCAAAGGATGATGAGGGGGAAAGGTAAGAGGATTTGAGTTAAGGAGAAAGGATGAGAACAGGGAGTGTGTTGGTACAGAAAGAGAAGGAAAATTAGAAAAGATGCTAGAAGGTACTGTTTATCAGGGTGGGTGACAGGAAAATGTAACAAACTGCTGAAGGAAATAATGTTACGCAGACCAACAGATAGGTTTAAGTTTACATTAGATGCATGGAAATAAAAGTAGAAATGAAATGAGAAAGACAGCTGCTATATGCTAGCAGCAACATGGATAAATAAATAGAAAAGTGGTTTGTATGTCAATAGAATTGAACGTTTGTATGAGTTTTCATATTAAATCAGACATATTACTGCCATGTTTATGCAATTTGTGGATGTTTTCGTTTTTTAAGAGGCACATCTGGTCAGTGGCAGCTGGAGACTTCAAATTAAAGGGGGGCTGCAGGAGACAGCTGAATGGGTGGGGCCAACATGAAGGGGTGTAGTCAACTGGAAAGGGGTGGGGCTATGCTCAAAACCACAACTGGAACTTTAATTAAATATGTTGCCCTGGGTGCCAAACTGTCATTACGAGAGTCCAATCAAGACAAAATGATGTGTAGAAGAAAAAGTATTTCAGTGCATTGGCTACATGACAGCTTACTTAATATCTAGATGGAAACAAAAAGGTTGTGAGGCATGAAAAAATAAATTACTTTTTAAATACATAACTGGAATACCAGTCAAAATCAAGTATAAAAAAAACAAGCTTCTCCTTGCACTCCAGTTCTAATTATAATTTATATTCAGCTTTATAAAAGTATCAAGCAACATGCTGAAAGTAACAATCTCTGTGATACCCCCACTTGTAAAAATGTTTCTTATCCAAAAACGACCTGCTGCCTGACAACAACTATTTATTTGTTTTATGGGGAAAACATGATCAAAGTAAAAAAATGAACAGCAAACAAGAAACAAGCTCAAGATAAATTGCTTAAAGGATTACTGCACAGGTTATGGACCACACATGATGGACTGGCATTCTGTTTAGTTTACGGGTAAAGCCTGCAAAGATGACTGCAAATCTCCAACAAATGTAATGATCTTCTGAAAATACTGTATTCCTGTCCTTTATTACAAATACTGTCATATGCATTTCAATACCTAAGGCTTGTACATTATCTAGTTATGTAAATATTCTGCCCATGGCAACAACAAAAAGGCTTTCAGTTTTGGTAATTATTTAACAGTATGCTTATTAAAGGTTACCTGCATCTTACAATCTCAGACAAGCTTACATGATGGTCATTAAAGCATTGGTACTTAAACACAGAGCAACAGGACACTGCAACAGCATGCATTTTCTGAATAATAAGAAGCATAAATCAACAGTATAAAAATATGACAGAAAACCAGAGCATTTTGCAAAATCAAAGACAGATGAAACGCCACTGTCGTACTTGTGTCTACCTTGGATGGGGGAATACTCTGCACACTTACATTGCATAACTGCTCCTTGCCTTGCTTGGACATATCCAGAGTCACTACATGGGGGAGTGGGGTGCAACAAGTATGTCACAATTTGAAATGTCTCTGGCTGATGGTGATGGCTCTAACACTCATACCTCTCAACCTCAGAGCAAGAAATCTGGACAAAGCCATACATAGAAGTGGGACAAAGGACAAAAATAAGGTCAATTTTTAAATATTGCTCTTATAAACTTAGAAAGATAATAGAATAGTAGTAGGTCTTGCATTAGTATGAATTTTCTGAAGGGTATGAAATCTGAAACTCAAATGTCTGTCATTATTTTCTAACGTCAATCTCTAATGATTTGCTACTAATTTGCCAGAAAACCACAATTGTATGAAAAACGGACCAAAATATTATGCAAAAATATTAAATTGCCACATAATACATCTGGGGAACCTGTCAAAGAATGGGCACTTTTTAAATATTAGTACTGTTAACTTGAGCAGGTGACAAAATAAGGGAATCTACATGCATTTCTGAAATAAAAGTAATATATAACTCTGATCATTACAGTTATTTATAATTGTAAACCCTACATGTTTTCTTCCAAAATTGCCATTTTGTGGAGGGATTTTTAGGAGGAGAGCAACATTTTGAACCAAAATTGGGGACAGTTGAGAGGTTTGGATATTCCTAATTCTGTAAAGCGATTTATTTGCACGTACCTCTCAACCTCTTAATGCAGGAAATCTGGACAAGGCCAAATATATTGGGGGAACATACAAACAGTACTAAAAATTGATCTTGTATAAAGATAAGACAGTTAATAGAATAACAGGTCTTGCTTTAGCATGCATTTTTCTGAAGGTCATGAAGTCTGAAACTCAATGTATGTCATCATTTATTGACTTCATTCCTAAATGATTTGCCAGAAAACCACTAATTTTATGAGGAACAAACCAAAATTAAGAAGCAAAAATCTATTCATTCTTTGAAAATCTGGGCAGTTAAGAGGTATAGTTCAGCCAGGGCTGTCTTCTTCATAATTAGAAAAGAATAACAGGTGGGGAATGTAGTAAGGGAAGGTTCCGGATGGGATACAAAGTGAAGGGGAGGTAGAAGAGGAGACAGACAAACATAAAATACAGACTCAGACAGACAAGTATGGTAGTCAAAGGCAGTGAATGGATACGCACACACATAAAGACAGTGGACAATCGATGACGGAGAGGGCTAGACAATGGACAAAGAATGGGGGATAGGTTCATACGTTCAAAGGAAAATACTAGGCTAATGGCTCCAGGGGACCTTTTAAGCCTAGCCATGCTTCCCAAAAGTGAGAATCAAACTCTGTACCTTGGGTCTATAAGGCAAACACCTTAGCCATTATGCCAACACCTCAACCCCATATAAAGGAGGGAAAACCAAAGCATGGGGATAGGGTATAGTCCAGGCCAGTCCATAGGGCAACACTCACCTGGGTAGCTGATGTTAGGTGATGGTTGCTCCTGTAGTGATCCAGTGAATGAAGCCTGCTGGTTGTATGACTCCACAAGTCACCTTAGTATGTATTCCACATTTCTGAAGCACTGCACCACTCCCAGTGTAGAAGCCTTTGCTTCCCTCCTGAGAGGTGGCCAAGGAGGGCACCAGTGAACCCTCTACGTCATCTCCAGCAAAGGAATCATAATTTCTCTGCTGAGAAGCAGACTTGGTGGTATCTGGTGACCCACTGCCAGAAGGTTCAGCCATTGTAAGTCAAGGTATATACCTCCTTCTCCTCTGCTACATCTGGACAATGCATGAAACATGACCTGTCAGGACCACTGGAGTCACTATTTAACTGTAGCCTCCAGACAGGCTTCATGCTTATGTGAATGGAGAACTGCAATGGTCATTTCTCTGCACAATAAAATGGATGAGGGCAAAATAGTGCATACGGCCAACCTTAAACGGGTTATGGTATTTTATACAGTATCCCACTTGGGTAGTGTAAACAAACACATGCAGTTTAGGCCCAGCTCCTATGTTACGCATTGAATTGCCAACTGGCTTTCAGATAGGACCCAGGAAGTTAGGATAGGAGGATCCACCTTCACAAAGAGTCCCATCACTAGTGGAGTCTGTCAGGGGTCTGTGCTGGCTCCGCTCCTTTTTGGCATCTTCTTGGAAGTCAAGACCAACATCAAGGGCCTCTGACTGACAAAGTTTGCAGATGATTGAAACTAGGAACAGTCATAGAATCTCCATCCCCCCAAGACACTAATATCCTCCAAGAAGAGCTAACTCAGGCAAATGATTGATGCCAGAGCCATGGTTTAAAACTCAGTGCCAAGAAATGCATAATAGCACCCTTTGAGAATACATGCTAAAGCAAGATGCATGTGCTTGCCACTGAGAGAGAGAGAGAGAGAGATAACTATATATATGGATCTACTTCATATGATTGACACTTCAAAATGCCAAATTTCATATGGCCGAGACCATATGATTGACATTTGAAATGTTGAACATATGAAAAACAAAAGTAAAAAACAACAAGTACTTACCTAAACACTGCTAGCAGGGGGGCAAGCCCTCCCTGCACCCCTGTGGAGGGCACCACATCCCACACCCCCCGTAACTTAAATATACCAACTCCAAGATCGCACTACAGTGCAGGAATGGAAATCTGTACGGAGATGCTGGTTCCGCATTGTCGGCATTTCAAATGTCGATCATATGGTCTCAGTCATATGAAATTCAGCATTTTGAAGTGTCGACAATGTGAAGGAGACCCATAAATATATATATATATATATATATATATATATATATATATATATATATATATATATACACATACATATATATATATATGGTTCCCCTTCTTATGAATTTCTCTAAACTCGAAAGTCATAAACTCAAAACCAGAATCTCGAATTTAGAGAAACTTGAACATATGAAAGGGACAAAAAAAAATTAACACCTTTCAAATGTTTTCTCAGGGGGGGGCTTCGCCCCCCCACACCTCCTAATTAAATATACCTACTCCGAGATCGGATTATATTGAAGGAAAGGGAAATCTCCCATTCCACGCTATACGCGTAAGCGCAAAACGGAAGATTTTCCATTCCTCCGCTATAGTGCGGTCACGGAACATTCACATTTAAACTGCTAGGGTACAGGGGACCTGGCCCCCTGCAATAAGGTTAGTTAACTTTTTATTTTTTTAAACCTAAGGCTCCCATTCACAATTTTGAGTGAATGGAAGTTCAAGATTCTGGTCTCGAGATTATGAATTTCGAGCTTCCATCCATTCGATCTTGTGAAAGGGAACTATATATATATATATATATATATATATATATATAGCCTCAGGGCTCACCTGAAAAAGGGGCTATTTCAGCTCAGTCAGACTATCCCGGTCAACAAATGTAAAATAAATATATATATATATATATATATATATATATATATATATAATTGAAGCTACATGTTTGAGACTCTAAATGTCGAATCGAGCTGTACAAAACCCTAAACACTGACACTTGGAATGAAGAATATCGATATTACCCAGTATCTGAATGTGTCTCTCTTCAGGAACCATGTTACCACTTTTATATATATATATATATATATATATATATATATACATATATATATATATATATATATATATATATATATATATATATATATATATATATATATATATATATATATATATATATATATATATATATATATATATATATATATATATTTATTTATGGGTCTCCTTCAAAACACCAAAAGACCAGAACAGCGACAGTGTCTTGAAGGAGACCAAAACAACGAAACTGCAGAACACTAAAAAGCACGAAATTCAAAATCCCGATGTTACGGGATTTTGATTTAACGCTTTTGGTGTTCCTCTGTGGGTGAGTATACATGTGTAAGTGTATTTGTGAGGGGTAGTGCTGTGTGTAAGTGTGTGTTGTGACTGTGGTGTGTGTGTCTGAAGGACTGTAGTGAGTGTGAGTTTGCCTTTTGTGTCTGTTTGTGCGATCTCAGAGTTAGAATATTAAAGTGGGGGATGTGGGGGGTACAGGGGGGCTTGCCCCCCTGCCTATTTGTAGTGTAGGATGGTGTGGTTAGTAGTTTGGGGCAGTTGTGTATGTACTTGTGTATGTTTTATGTGTGTTATACTTACGTGGTTTTCGGTGTTGTGGGCTTTCGTTGTTTTGGTCTTGGTGTTTTAGTCTTCGTGTGTTGTGAGGTTTTGTTGTTCTGAAGTAGATATATATATATATATATATATATATATATATATATATATATATATATATATATAGTTCCCCTTTACAATCCCGAAATACTGAAAGGACGAATTTCAGTATCTCGGGACCGTAAAGGCAAAAATGTAAAATCTCGAAAGTGCATAAGAGCGAATTCTAATAGCTCGAATCCGTGCTTATGCAGTGTAGCAACGGGACGGGAAGTGTTTGGCCGGGATGCTTTACGGAAGTGAAGGTAAGTGAGTGTATGTGAGTTTTATTGTAAGTTGTGCGTGTGTATTGGAGTAGGGAGGTTGTGTTTGTGTGATGTGTGTGTGTGTGTGTGTGTGTGTGTGTGTGTGTGTGTGTGTGTGTGTGTGTGTGTGTGTGTGTGTGTGCGAGGAAGTGTGGAATGTCTGCATGTGAGTGATGAATTTCTTAAGTGTTAGTGCAATCTCGGAGTTGGTATATATAAGTAGAGGGGTGTGGGGGGCGCAGCGTAGCTGTAGTGTAGGATTGTGTAGTTTGTGTGTTGTGGGTTGAATGGTGTGCATGTTGTGTAGTGTATGGTTTGTGAATGTTCGGGATTTCAGTTTTTCATATTTGTGTGTTTCGGGATTGTGGGCTGTTCGACTTTATAGTTTCGAGATACTGAAATTCGAGCTTTCAGTATCTCAAGATTATAAAGAGGAACCATATATATAAATATATATATATATATATATATATATATATATATATACACACACACACACACACACACACACACACACACACACACACACACACACACTCACACACAGAGTAATATCAGTCATGTCATTTTGTATGACTGATATTTTTGCTATATCTACAGGAGGCCAGAATCCAGTTCCTTGGGTGTTACTTGCCTGAATCAGGAGATGTCAGGGAACAACTCACTGATTGCTGTTTTTCATAGGAAATCACTGCTGATGCAATTTCTAAGTGTGCAGTGGCACTAAATCCTTTTTTGTGGAAATGTTCTCCCTTCTTTATGTTTGTTTGAATTTACATTGATATATAAATATAAGTTCTGGGGATATAGGGGGGCTTGTTCCCTACATGAGGGTATATTCAGCTTTGCACCTCTGCAAAATTATTCTTACAGCTAGAGATTTCACTTGATATTTCAAGTATTTAGGTTAAGCATTTTCATTCTTCAGCATCCTGTAATTTCACGTTTCATTGAGGAACTGACTTGTTTAATTTAGGTTCCCTGATCTACTATTAGATCCCCAGTAGTACATCCCAAACAGAATGGGATCAGGAATTGCCTTATAAACCAAGAAGAAGTGAGTTCAAAGTAACTTATACAGTATATAAACAGAGTTTATGAAGACTTTCTGAATAATTCAGGTTTTCTAACTGTTTACTTTTTCCTAAAAATCTGAACATTTTCAAGTTGTTTCAGATGACTTTTTGAAAGGTTATAGACACAGTGCTGTATTCAATAATGGATTAGGACGGTGAGATACAGGAGTATAAAGATCTCTTGGTAATGATTAGGCATACCATTTTTTTAATTTGATGGCCCTGAGCATGTGCTTTTCTCTCTTTGCTAGATACACAGAAGTCAAATTTTAAAATTGTGTTTACCACTGGCCCCATGTCTTTAACTATGATGGCAATTTTACAATTTGTTCATTCATTCTGTAATCATAATTTATGTCTTTTTTTGTCAAGTCGCATAATACTTTACACACATTAAAAGTGAGGTCAGCACTACTACCTCACATTTATTTTTGCAGCCATCTTGCAGAATTTCATCTTTTATTACAGTAACTGTTTTACCTAGTTTGTAATCATCAGCACACTTACTTAGCTGTAAAACAATTTTCTGGTGTTTCTGAATGTGTTTGCCACACTATACAGTTATTCACTTCCTGTCTAGTGCAATGTCCATGTTATGGAATTAAGATATTCCCATCTAAGTACTATAATTTTTGCAATACTCAGATGAGCCTTGTTTGTTATGTCATTTATATTGTCTGCTATCTCTTTTGAAAAGAAAAAGGGATGGTTAATCTTGTACGTTTAGTAATGTACTTTCCTTTCCTTAATACAACTTGATTGAATTTTGAATTAGAAGAACTAATTACATAGAAATGTTCAAATAATTCAATATATAAATAAACAATCTTTAACAAACAAAATAGCAAACTATTTACAGAGACGTTCACATATATATCAAATTAGTGTACCTCCATTCTTTACAGTTATTACTTTCCTAGCAAATCAGATAATTATTTCCACATATTAAGTTTGGATATGTTTCTATTAGATCTTGACTTAATGGTCAGAAGTTCCAAACTGCAGTAATGTACTTTCCTAATGATGGACTGGATCACTGCATCTTTGCATTATCTATATCTCCTAAACCTGTGGAATTAGAATCAATCTGAATTTTTCTTTGTTAAGTATTATGGACACAAAATTGTTTACTCTTCATAATAAGTGATATTTTACTATTTTCTCCTTGTCTGCCAGTGTGAGTGCTCTGAGAACTGCACATTCTACAAAGTCACCACCCAATCCTTCTTTGATTCATCTGACCTGTCTAATCTACTGCTATTGAAAGATGCCTCATAGGTTCATAGGTGTGTACTAGGCTAATGGCCCAGGAGCCTTTACAAGCCTAACCCATAGGATTACCCTGGCATTGTGCCACCCGACCTTAGTTCCCAGTGCCCCTGTTGAGTAGCACCACTGGAGTGATCCCTGGGGTGAATTTTCTATTTCCCATCCATTCATCAAGATTTCTTTTGAAGACGGCCAGTGAGGTGCTCTGCTTGACATGTATGGGAAGTCTATGCCATAGCATGGGCAGTCTCTGGGTTATTAACCTGTCCCTCCAGCATGTTCTGTTGGTTGTGGTAATGAGGTTGAGGTCTCTGGGGGGTGTGGTGTGGGAGGGATTGGGATTTCTTTAGATGTAGCATTTCTAACAGAGCTGGGTAAGACATGGCTTTGTAAGTCAAGCAGAGATTGCCTCTAAGTAGGCGATATGAGACAGAGAATAGTTGGAGTTTTTTGAGTCTGTCCATATAGGACAAATGTTTAGGGACTAGGATTCTCTTTGTGAGGTACTTTTGTGGCCTCTCCAGTTGTTGCAGGTGTTTAGTAAGGTACATGCCAAATGGGGCATTGTACTCAATGATTGGCCTAATGAGGGAAGAGTAGAGGGAGACAATGACCTCTTTCTTCCTGGATGTGAAACCCTTAGTAATGAGATGTGCCACATAGGAGGACTTACTGACCACAGTGGCAATGTGGTGGTCAAAAGAGGTTGTTGTCAACCTGTGTTCCCAAATCTCTTATAGAGCTTTCTGTGTTCAGTGGACTACCATTGATGTGGTAATTCGTATGAACCAGATTTTTCCCAAAAGGGATGATGACACATTTTTTGGCATTGAGCTTAAGGCCATGGTTCTGACACCAGTCGTTGGTCTCAGTGAGGCCTTTCTGTAGGATGTCAACATCACTTGGGGAGTTAATAATAGCTCCTAACTTGCAATTGTCTGCTGTTTCCAGGACTGTTTGTAAACTTCTGATCCCCCCAAGCCTTTCTCTGTTGGAGAGAAGCCTTCTAGCTTATCAGTGGGAGTGGTAAGCACTAGGTAGCCTATCTACACAGGAAGAGTGGTTTCTGGCCCAGTGAAGCTTATCCAGAGCTGTTACTCAGGAAAAGTGAGACATTATGGGCTATGAGACAGAAGTCTCACATTAAAAAAGGCTTATTCAGCAGATGTGAAAAACATCTAGTGCTTTTGTAATAGGATGGAGGGAGAACTAGACAAGAAAGATTGCCTTTGAGGGCGTAGCTTTTTGTACAGACTGCATTCCATTTGTACTTAACATCTCTTTAAAAGTCTCCTAGTACCGGTAATGGTTCTTTGGAACTGTAAACCTATAACATTGTGGTCAGAAGTTATAATTTAATTCTTAACTTTAATTGCTTATATTCTGCTATTTATTTATTATGTTGACAAAATCATTTGAATATGTAACTTTTTTATCTTTGTGTTTCTAATGTAAATTTCTGTTTCTGGTATATTCTGGTTCACATCAGTGTGCACAGTATACCTGTGTATCTTCTGCTTCTGAGCTTTCACTTTTACCATCTGACTTTGACTCCTCTATCACACTGTAAATCATTTTATTTTGCAAGTGATTTTGCTCTGAGGTGTTTGCCCTGGTTTGAATGAGTTTTCTACAATCTTGCAGAGTGATTTTGCTTTTTGAATTACACATGTTCTACAATTCACAGAGCAAGCAGTTATAGTCATATGGTTGCTACCTCAGTTTCTGCAGCAGTACTATGAGCCATTTCATGTTCTGTACGTGTGACAAGTTTCCTTTGGCACCTTATTTTGATTTGCTTCCCTTTCTGCCTTTGTCTGTACCTCCTACCTTGTACACTGCTGGTGCTCTAAACTCATCATTTGAATGTGTTTTTCTGAAATTTATAATGACCTTCACTGCTGAATAAGCCTTTTTAATGTGAGGCTTCTGTCTCATAGCCCATAATGTCTCACTTTTCCTGAGTAACAGCTCTGGATAAGCTTCACAAATGAAAGACTGAGACACAAAAGACTGAGAAGGAATTCCTTAAGCACAACTGACTGAGAACTGGATTCATCAAAACTAGCATTTACTGTTATATATCACTTTCCTCGTCACATGAAAGTGGTGAAAGAAAAAAAAAATTCCAACAGATTGCACAATGATGTTGCACAAACACAGTGTTACTCTACACATACTGCTGTGTATAACAACCCCTGAGATTCATAAACATTACCACTAAGTTAAGTGTACACTTTCTGTATTCAAGAACATCCCTGCCACATTGCTTGTACTGTCATTTCACTCAGAAAGGCTATACTAAGTGTGCACTTAGAGGTAACCTTTATGAATCCCAGACTGGAAAAAAATTGTTCAAGAAGTTAAACCACAGTCAAACCATCTTTAATCAATTGTAAGGAAGATTCTGGATAATTTGTATACTGATTTCTGAATCAACATTTGCAAAATTATAATGCCTTGCTAAACATTTGAGAAAGGCTCACCATCCCCCTATGTTTTGGTGGGTAATTAACCAGCTAGACTTGAACCCTCTGACTCAACATCTACAAAATTATACTTCCTTGTTAAAGATGTGAGCCTTGTTTATTTATTTTATTTTATTTATTACATTTGTTTAGCTGGCTGTGTCTGACTGGCCCAGGGGCCCATTTTCTGTGGAGACCCGGGGAGAAGAGCTCCACAGTATTAAAAAAAATGATTGCAAACAATACAGACATTTATACAAGCAATAGTACAAAACAAGCAAATGCCCCATACAGTACCGTGCTATTTATTCAAGTCAAATAATACAACAGAGGATAGCAGTTATGATGAGAAACAAAAATAGAAGTGGGTTGGTAGTTATCCAGGGGAGAGGCAAGAGCATAGCCAATGATTAGACAGATGTTCCTTTAGGAGTGTTTTGAACTGATTATGAGTTGGGTTTTTTGCTATTGTCTCTGGAAGAGTGTTCCAGAGTTTGGCTATTTTGTGGGAGCAGAGGTAGTCGCCATGATAGTTGTGAGAGTTGGAGACCTTAAGTAAGAGTTTGTTTGAAGATCTGAGAGATCTGAGATTATTACTAGGTTGGGCAAGGTGGGAGATTGCAGGGCAGTTAGTAGGACAATGGATTATGTTGTGGTCTAAGGTTAGCTGATTAAGTGAAAAAAGGTTGGGGAGCTCTAGCCAGTTTAACTGTGAGAGAGATAAACAATGGTGAGATCTGTATGGTTGATTTGTGGCATATTTAGCTATCTTGTTGTAGCATGATTCTAGTCTGTTGAGGTCTGATTTTCTAAGATTAGTGAATATGAGAGAAGCATAAAAGAGGGTGGATAGCAGGTGTGTGCGAGCAGTGGCTAGCCTGGCATTGGGAGTAAGGTATGGTTTGGCCCTGTATAGGCTGCCAAGTTTGATGTGGACTTTTTTGATAGTTTGAGCAATGTGTGTATCAGTTTTGAGGTTCTCATCTATGGTAACACCTAACAGTTTGGTGTGTTTTGTGGGAACTGTCTTGGTGCCATTTGCAGAAGTGATTGAGAAAAGGGGCTGGGGAGGATTGTTTTTTTTTGTTACTGAAGATTATTGATTATGATTTTGGTTTTGTTGGGATTTAAAATTAGTTGGTGTTGAGAGAGGTATGTTTCAATGTCCTGAAAAGAAGATTTCATTTTTAGTTGAAGTTTGTGGGGTGTGGGGGCAGAGCAGATAAGTGTAGCATCATTAGCATACTGTACAACTGAGGCTTGTTGGGTAGTGGAACTAAGATTGTTTGTGAATATGGTAACGGGAAGAGGACCAAGTATAGATCCTTGAGGTACACCTATGGAGATGGAGAGTAGGGGAGGGAGAGAGTTTTCCCATTTTGTAGCTTGTTGATGACTGGAAAGATAGCCATGGAACCAGTTTAGTGATGAAGGGCTGAGGCTGTACAAAGATAGTTTACTGAGCAGTAGTTGGTGGGATAGTGTCGAAGGCTTTCAACATATCGAGAAAGATGGAAAAAACAAGCTAGCCTTCATTCAAGAGATGATGGATGGTGTTAGTGAAGTTTAGGAGGCAGTGTTAGTACTATGCTTAGGTCTAAAGCCATGCTGTTTACTGGAGAGGAGGTTATTGCTAAGGAAGTAGTTAGTGAGTTGGTTGTGGATACATTTTTCTAGTATTTATGCAAGTAATAATATGTTTCATATGGTTCCTGTATGGCCTTTTTAAACTTAAACACGTCATAAGGCATGTCTTTTTGTTGCAAGAATTACTTCATTAATTGTTTTTGTACTGCTGCATAAATATTATTAGTTTCTGACAATCTTTGGTATATCTCAAATACCTTGTTTACAAATATGAGGAATAAAA